>NC_056729.1:1076825520-1076839110 GCF_019279795.1 Protopterus annectens
GTGCCACTGGTATTCCCCAAGCTGGTGAGCAGGTACAGCATCACTATGTGGACCTAAAGCAGAAGAAGGGGGTGCTCTTGCCCCAATGCATCTAAGATGCTTGGGACAACCATGCTCCAGCAGTTTGTAAGTATCACAGATATAGTTGTACCAGAATCTAGCCTGAGTATGTCATAGACAGGTATGCATAATGTTTGTTTCTCACCCCCTACAGCTGCAGTAAATATGGCTAGTAACATTGAGGCCCATGCAGACAGACTGACATGGATGCATCAACAGGCTGGTGAGTACAGCTCTAACTTGCAGGATATAGTGGCATGAAGTAGGAGTACATTGTTTACTGCCAGTAGGTATAGTGTGTGCTGGGTCTAATGAATAAATGATGTTTGCCACACTACTATTGATCCACAGGATATCCATTAATAAAAGTGTCATTTCACTGTAATAAAGATGTATAACAAACTGTTGTGTTTACTCTGGTATGTTGTTGTAGAAATAGAATGTGTTCATCACAGCAAATATGGTGTTGACAGCATGAAGTAACTGATGCTGTTCTGAGAACCAGCTAGTATGCAAAACAGTAGAATGTGGAGCTGTAAACCAAGCTATAAAGGAACATGATATATCGTACACACTAAGTTTTGAACCCTGAATAGTAAAGTCTACAGTATTATAGTGTTTCCCCTGCAACATTGCATTCTTGTGTTAAACTTTGTTTTCCAGATGGTATCATTTCAAAGAATTAATGCATAGTACAATAACTATCTGGTTGCATGAATGTCAGGATTACAAGGTCAGACTGTCCAACTCAGAGAGTATTAGGTAGAAATCAATCAAGTAAGCGACATCAGTTTTCTAGTAGCTCAGTGTGATGGACAATAGCCCTGTTGTTCATTTTAGGACAACCACACATGGTTCGAATCCAGGATGTGGTACTGAGATGTGTGCATATATATACTAAAGAAGTCCTGAATATCTGTAGAAACAGTCAAAGTGTTAACAGATATTTTCTCCACAGGTTTTACAGGTAAAGAAATGTGTGTAGTAGCTGTATGAAGGGTATAATAATACACAGTGTACAACTTTTCCTCTGTCCAAACCCATATGCCTGCAAATGACAGCAGGATAGGTACATACACTATGCACACTCCCTGATACATGTCCTTCATGTGTCATGCTGTCACATCTAGTGGTCACTGCTGCCAATAACCTTGGACACAGATAGGAATCCAGAGAAGTATGCCAGTAGCAGACTCACACAACATCAGTGCAGGGTACCCCTTCTCTATCAACACTGTAACCCTGACTTGTACAAGCCTCCTCCAGTAATGTAGCCATTGTTCTCCCAGTCTGCCCCACACTATCACAGTTTGACAGGCTAATGGGTATGTGTGTGCTACAGAAGCTAGGGGCCATAAGGACAGATGTGGAAAGTATAGAGTAGTACTGTTGTGAAAAATGGAAGACTATACAGTTTTTAATGGACTTTATTCTCTCCACCCACCCATCATTTGCATCAATAATTATTATTCATATACTATACCCCGGCCGTTTCAGTATGGGTATGTTGTACTTAAAACCTATTGTAGGGACATATGTTATATTATTGTTCATATATTTAATTGGTTGCATTGTAATACACTTTGTTCAAATACTATTATTGGTGGCCTGTTGCTGTCAATGTAACTTGAAATGCTGTTAAAATGCTTACTGTCGTTCGATCTATGCATGTGTTCTGTTTGCTATGCAACTATTTCATATTTGTTGGTTTGGGTTAATTGGAACACCCATGCATGCTGTTATAACTAATTTTGAAATGTTTTGTTCATGACTAACCAATATATCTTGGATAACCTCAACATCATAGCACATTTGGGAAGTCAGATCCCAGTGGATCCGTCTGTCCCTCCCCATCTGGCCATGGCATCGGACCCCAGCACATTTGGAACCCAACCTGGAATTTCCTCATCTGTTGGTCCTGCACCACCTTGGAACTGCCTCAGGGGTTGGAGGCCCATCCCCTGCTGGTCACAGCCGCGGAGAGGAGTCTGTCACCCACAGCAAGTTCAGGGTATGGTGTGCAGTGTCATCTGCTTTAAGTTGAATGGACATCTGTGTCAGATGGAGGGCCACCTGAAAAAACTGGAGGGGCAGGCTGCCCTGTTGTCCAGCCCTCAGCACAGCCACCTTTGGGGCTGTGAAGCTGCAATGGTGACTATCCATGGGTGGGGACCTCAGTCCCACTGTATCCATTGGGGGGGGTTCATGGGCCTCTGATTCTCAACCACCCTCCCTGTCCAAGGTGTTTACCCCATCATGTGTGATATACCACCCTTGACTGCTGTCTTGTGTGTCTGCAAATGCAACCTATTCTACCCAAACATACCTACAGTCCTTCCCCAACATCCTACTCTCACCTTAAAAAAATAGGGGCATCCGTCCTGCAAAAAAAATCATTCCCCCATATATAGCTCTACATTTTGCCCTCATGTACAGTGAAATTAATCAATTTATCCAAACATTTTTTTTAAAGATGTCTGTTGTCAACACACCTACCTGTGGGGTGTGAGGCTGTAATTTCCAAATTCTACATATTATTCACAGCTGTTGCTGCAGAAGAAATGTAGAGCTATGGTCCTTTCCTTAACTCATCCTCTACATCCCTGGCAGCTTTTCCTAATGTTTTACCCCCTGATTGTCCCCATTTCACCACTTCCTATCAGCCTTTTTTCTTTTCTTTAATTAAAATTAGCTTGAGTGTAAGCGATACTAAGTGAAGCTAAGGGGACTTAACCATCTCTTAGCATCACTTATCTCCAAGCAAAACTGGGCAAACCCACTTATAACTACTAAAATGTGCTTTAATCACTCTATCTCCATCAAAACTTGTTCTGCCCAGCAACAAAATAATCGGCGCTACCAAGTCTCAAACCTAGAACCCTGTACACTATAGTAAGAAAAATGCACCAAAACACTACTTGAACTCCAGGCATTTCTGATGCGTTTTCAAACATATGCAGTAGAGTCATTCAACAGTAGGAAAAACACTCTGTGGAATCAGTCAGGTCTTGTACATATGCACACATATATTATAGAGATACATATTTAGAAAACATGTATACATAACACATATATATATATATATATATATATATATATATATATATATATATATATTTATATAACTATATGGACCTAAGACGTTTGATCGAATTATCAAAAGTCCGAATCCATAACCACTGAGCACACTTTAACGAAAGCGCTTTTATCGAAAAAGTGCTTTTGTTAATGTTGTTAAAAAAAAAATGTTTTTTGCAGATGGACTGTGCTCCCACACCCCCCCCACTTTAATATTTTCCCTCTGAGACTGCACTACAGTGGGGAAAAGGGAATTTTCCCTTATCTGCACCGTAGTATGGCCAAAGCAAAAGGCATACTTACGTAAAAGTGCATCTTTGGTGAAAAGCACTGTCATGAAAGTATGCCCAGCCGTTTCGGTATCGGACTTTTGATCTTTCTATCAAAAGTCCTAGACCCATATATATATAGATATATATATATATATATATATATATATATATATATTATATTTATATATATATATATATATATATATATATATATATATATATATTTATATATATGTATATATATATATATATATATATATATATATATATATATTTATATATTTATATATATTTATATTTATTTATATATATATATATATATATATATATATATATATATATATATATATATATATATATATATATATATATATATATATATATATATATATATATATATATATATATATATATATATATATATATATATATTTATATATATATATATATATAGTTATACATATATATTTATATATATATATATATATATATATACATACATATATATATATATATATATATATATATATATATAATATATATATATATATATATATATATATATATATATATATACAGATATTTATATATATATATATATATATATATATATATTTATATATATATATATATATATATATATATATTTTTATTTAAATGTCTATATATATATGTATATATATTTATTTATTTATATATATATATATATATATATTTTATATATATATATATATATATTTATATATATATATATATATATATATATATATATATATATATATATATATATATATATATATATATATATATATATATATATATATATATATATATATATATATATATATATATATATATATATATATATATATATATATATATATATATATATATATATATATATATATATATCACAAAAATAAACGGAACAGACTGTTGAATATATCCAATTGAACCAGGAATCCAGGACACCAGTTAGAAAATGTAAAGAAAGAATCCATTTATTTTGACCAACAGTTTTGGTGCTTTCATCTCATTGTGAGACTTCATCAGAAACCTTTCTGATGAAGTCTACAAATGAAAGCTTATAAAACTGTTGGTCAAAATAAATGGATTCTTACATTTTCTAACTGGTGTCCTGGATTCCTGGTTCATTTGGATATATATATATATATATATATATATATATATATATATATATATATATATATATTTATGGGCAGGATTCATGAAGCCTCCGTGTAAGAGATACATGGCTTACACGAAGGCTGCAGTTAAACGGTGTGACGTCAGCATGTCATGCATATGCATGAGGGCATGCTGAATCACGCCGAAGGCTAACACGGTCCGTGGAAGACAGTAGGGGTGTGTCCGTAGGCCGAGCCCTGCAAGTGGACACGCCCCCAGAAGATTAAAATTGCCCAAAGTAAACACCCACGACAGAGGCCATGGAAATGTCAATAAACACAACACAACACATGCCCCCACAGACTATGAACATAAAATATATAAATGAACATGTTATATATTTTTTTTAAATCGTAAAGATGTTTGCCCGTCAGTGGGCTCGTTTGCGCGGGTGTGCCCGTAGCTTAGCCACAGTTAGCTGTCAGTGGAAAAGGATATAAGAACCAAATATGCAAAGTACACTAAGAAGCAATAGCGTAGCGGTAGAGACGTCGGCTGAAGAGCAGGCATTCATGGCTCGAGCCCTCACAACACCAATTTTTATTTTAGTAAAATAAGCACGAAACAAGTCCCTGACAAACATGTACTTATATAAAATCATAGTTCATGTAAAATGTAATGAAATAGTCCTTTTATTTTGAAGAAATGTGAGATAACAAAATAATAAAAAATGCCAGATGTGCCCATAGCTGAGCTATAGTTTAACAAGGTGAGTGCATCTGCCCGTAGGTGAGCAGTGGTTTAACAGGTGCAAAATGAGTACCCGTAGGTGAGCAGTGGTTTAACATGTGCAAAATGAGTGCCCGTAGGTAAGCAGTGATTTAACACGCTGAAACTGTGTGCCCCTAGCTGAGCTGAGTGTAATATGCGTGCTGATAGCCAAATGAGGCGTAAACCAGCGTACCCCATTTGCGCGGAGCTGCGCACCGCGCCAACAAGCTAACCGACGGGCAACGTTGAGCAAGCCGTATCAAAACTACCTTTACACAG
The DNA here is from genome assembly GCF_019279795.1 of Protopterus annectens. Classification (NCBI taxonomy): domain Eukaryota; kingdom Metazoa; phylum Chordata; order Ceratodontiformes; family Protopteridae; genus Protopterus; species Protopterus annectens. The sequence continues at coordinate 1,076,831,109 of NC_056729.1, forward strand.
ACACACCCCTCAGCCTGTCTAGACAGTCATAAAAAATAAAAAGCAGTGGCCAGGTTTGAACCCAGGATACTATACACCATAGTCAAGGTACTAAACCACTAAGCCATGACAGCAGTACCTATAAATGCAGTAATAGCAAATATATAGGAATGAATACAAAGTGGAGCATGACAAAGCAGGTTTTGTGAAGTTGCTACAATTCCAAAATGGCTAATCACAGATATGTGCGGGAAAAACGGCCTATATAAGCCCCATAGGTGGGAATACACAGCATAAACGATTGTAGAACTGACTTGCAGCCAGAATGACAGGTGTAGGTGAGGGTAGTTGCTTTTGAGCACAGAGGTGGGGCATTGAGGAGTCCAGATACATGGTCTGGCTCCTATTCCACAATCATGAGGCCCAACTCATGCAGAGCCAGGTCCTGTGGGGAGCATATAGAGCTGAGGCATGGGACCGGTTGACTCATGATCTCACCAGTGCCACAGGGATTCCAAGGACTGGTGAGCAGGTTCATCACCACCATGCAGACCTGAAGAGATGGAAGCAGGACCAATTGAACCTTTGGATCCAGGAGGCCCGGCAAATGCCCAACGCCCCACTACTGAGTAAGCTACATGTAATTATGTATGTAAGAAATTAAACTAGCTGATATTATGGAGATGTGTATTCCAATATTACTTCATTTATATTACAGCTGCAGGTGTCCGTTCTGCAAACCGCAGAGCCTATGGCAATAGGCTGGTGCGGTTGCACCACCAGGCAGGTCAGTAATCCTCTCCCAGTAACTGTAAAGAAATATAAAAGTATGACAGTTAGCAAAAGAGTGCAGTGTAGTCACTAAGTAATAGAATATGCAAGTAACAAGTGTAAGAGTGTTTGCAAGTATTGCTTGATTAAAAAAGTGTGTTGCAGTCTGTAATCCAAACAGAAAAACGAAAATGTCTGAAATAAAGTCTGAAATAAAGATGCCCCACCTGTAATATAATAGTACACAACCTGCAGCAGGCTGAAAAGTACAGCTGCAGAAGATGAGCAAATCACATGTGTGAAATATACCCCTTTTGAAATACTGAAACATGACATAAGTGAGACTGCTGGAAAGGATTGTAATAACTACAGGTAAAACATGTCAATAAAGCCTAGAAGTAAGTACCATCCTGAATAGTAAAATGAAAACAAGTGAGAGAGTGTGAGAAAGTGTTATGAATCCACCAGTAAAGTAGTAATAACCCCTGAATAAAGTATTATGCAGTTAGTACAGAATGAAATGCATATGAGAAGAAAAACCAAACAGCGAAATCTGTTCAAAGTGTTGCTGCAGCTGGAATGTGTATCCCAAAATCTGGATATGTTGCTCTCAGTCTGCAATATGCAGATAGTATGATTGTTTGACATACCAAACATCCACAGTTGTCTATAGCTATATAAAGCAAATGTAGCAGGATGATGTAGCTGAACAAAGCCAGATATGAATGTGTATGAAGAACAATAAAATGTATATTGATGTAGCAGTAACAGTCCTATCACCAAGTTGAAGTAGTTATCATATAGGAAACTGCAGTTAGAACAGTAGTGTGTATATATGTGCAGCTATTACAAATTTACAGCATATGTATTGGTATTTGAAGGTGTTAATATTATTTTCTTCACCCCACCCTATAACCACATATAACCCATTCCACTTGAAAATGGTATGTGCAATCACAATTAACACCCCTGGACATTTGTCCTGTTGGGTCATAAATATTTGTATGTTCATTGATGCATCTGCCCTGTTCATACATCCAAACCTGATGGCCTGTTGCCATCAATCAACCCTGCATGTTGTTGGACTGTGTATTGCTATTCAAATTATGCATGTGTTATGCTAGCTGTTCAATGGTGTGAATATCTGGGTGTTTGGTTAATGGGAATACTAATGCATGCTGTTACAACTAATTGTGAGTGGTATTATATGTTACTAACCCAAACTGTCATGACATAATGCAAAACATAGGACGACAGGGAAGGCAGGTTCCAGCGGACCCACCTCTCCCACCTCAGCTGGCGAGTGCACCTGGCACTAGTGCCCAGTCTGGACCCTCCTCCGGTGGCCCTGTGCCACCTGTGAGTGGAAGCACTGCAGGGGATGGGGCTCATCCCCCGTCTGCAAGTGTGGCCGGAGGAGAACCACCACTCACCCTCAGTAGCGTCCAGACTGTGGTGCGTAGGGAGATCCAGGACTCTGTTCTTGGGCCCCTACGCCAGCTTGAGGCACAGATGGCACAACTTATGGGCATGCCTGTTGCCCGCCCTACACAGTCCCCAGCACAGCCCTGTCCTGGGCAGTGAAGGAACAGTGGCAACTGCCCATGGGTGGGGATATCAGTTCCACTGTTGCCAACTGTGGGCTCATGGGCTCTGGATATCCAAACCTCCGTCCCGGTCAATTGTGTAACCCCCCCACACATGTCATACACCGCCCCTGTATGCATCTTGTTTGTCTTGTCTGTTGACCTACCCAACCTACCTCCCCAGCTATACCGACTTCCTTCACCTGACATACCACTCTCACCTGAAAAAAAAAAAAAAAAAAAAGGCACTCTGTACCCACAAAAAAATTACGCCCCATACATAGCTGCCCATTCCGCACACATGTCTGCTGGACATGGAAACTATGAATTACAATTGGCTGTACAACAAGTACTATTGTTGTCCTGACACCTCTCTCAGGGGTGGAAGGTTTCAAATGTCACACCAAATTAGATACATATGCACAGCTGTTGCTGATGAAGAAATGGGCAGCTATCCCTTTTGCAAATCCCAAGCTTGTTTCCCTACTGTCTTACCCTCTTTGTGACCCCTTTTTCACCACTTTCCTGTCTCCCCATTTTCATTTCTTTCAAAGAAAATAGCGCGGGTGTGCGCCAGAGTAAGCACTGTTAAGCAGTTGTAAGCGGGTGTGCGCAGAGCTGAACGCCATTGTGCATGTGGGAGCTCCGCGCAAACAAGCACTAACCCGGTTACAACTGCTTAAAAGTGCCTTAGTCACTCTGATTGGCAGGTCCTGTAGTCAGTTCAAAAGCAAAATAAAATCCCACTGTCAGTCCCAAACCCAGGACCTTGGAAACAGTAGTCTGCATGACCTACCACTAAGCCATGACTCTTATACAAGAACATTGTGCTAAAATAAATATAGCATGTAATAGTAGGAATGAATGTAAAGTGAATATAGGATGTGTAGTACACAAAGCATGTCATTTAGAATTACTGTCAAAACTAGTGGATTTCCATAATAGTAGTGTGTGAACAGAAACAGCCATGCTAGTTGGTAGCTAGTAGGTAATAATGTCAGTTAATGTGCATATATAAATGTATGTATATTTACATATATATATATATATATATATATATATATATATATATATATATATATATGTATATATATAGTTGTAGGTGTCATTGTGCATACACACTTACTACAGGGAACAGGAGACAGGAGAGAGGAATGGAGAAATGTGAATCTACAACACAGCCTGAATCATGAGAGAGATACTAACCTTTACACTCACAGAACAGTGTCCACAGCATACCAGCATGGTCCCAGCCCTTACAATCTGAAAGGGCAACGCCTATCTCACATACCCTTTTATAGCACTGTCCTGAAATCACAGTGAGAACTGCAATCATTACACAACTGGCTGCATGCAATTAGCAAATGCTGGCTTACAATTGGTGCAGAGGCCATCACATGGACCTATGCAGATACCTACAAAAGCATCCTGTACTAACACTCCACACATGCAATATGTTCATTGCACTGTCTGGCAGCAGACAGAGGGAGAGAGACAGACAGAGACAGAGAGTGAGAGAAAAAAAAAAAAACACACGCTACACACTGAGTCTAAGCTGTCAGCAGTGACAGTAGCAAGCCGTGCCAGCAGCAGCAGGAAGCAGAAGTTGTGGTAATGCCACCAGCTGCGACAAGCACAGGTAATGTAAAGTAGCAGGTTAATAGTCTGCATACTGTGAACCCTCCAAATGTGTCATAGGTCTGTATCTATAGGTATGTCCATGTGATATGTTGTGTGTACGTAGTTCCACCAAAAGGGGATGACTATACATTACATGTCAGTCAGTGTTAGGCCATGATCCTGGCAGCAGTTGTCTGTGCATTGCCCTCATCAATGGCTGTAGTGACTGTTTTGAAAGGTCAACCAGGTTCAAAAGGCAGGATCAGCCCATCACAAAGGCAAACTGGCCGGGAACAAGTGTCTGCAGGTACCCGATATAGCTGTATATGCGTCCCATACTGAATAATTCCATAGCTTAGCAGACCAGGCCGGTTATGCTTATGATGCAGTAGTTCTCAGGGTCAGTAGAGGTGCCTCCTTAGTGGTGTGGGACCACTGTTGCTGTATGCCAGTGTTCAGGTACATATCCTGTAGTATGGCCAAGGTTAAATATCAGTCTTGGAGTGCACGTAGCACACATCCAGGGATACCATCAGGTCACAGTGATGCTGTGTGTTCTGCTTTGCTGAGGGCGGCCCTCACCTGGACATGTGAGATGATAGGGAGGTTACATTCAGCTGTGATAAGTATTTCTACTTGTGGGGGAGAAGGAGGGGGGATACATGCACCGAACCCGTCTGCAAGAATGTTGCCAATATCTGTGTGTTCGGTGAATGTTAAGTAGGTGTGCATTAACTCAGAGCATAACTGAGGCATTTGGTCCATATGTGTAACATAACTGAAGAAGGCCTTGTGGTTATCTATAGTGTTTGTGGCCATTTCCCTCCCAGAGTAGGCCGTGGCCGTTGTTATGAGAGACCGTAGCGTATTACCAGTGCTGACCACAGATGCCTTCCCTTAATGTGAATCTGCTTTGTCCTGCAGTAGCCTCCTGCCTATTGTTATACAATCTGCCTCTGGCTGGGGTCCACCAGACAGGATGCCTAATCTTTGTGCATAGCGTCTGGGTTAGAAATGTGTGTGCAAGTTCCATGCAATCTGTGGGATGTCCATGGTAAGCATTCGCAAAGGGGTCAGCAGTGTGGGTTGTGGCTTCCACTGGCCTAGTGGGCTGCATGGATACCATCTCAGTCCTAACAAGTGAATAACTGTCTAATCACATACATATCAAAGAAGTCTACTGTGCTGGTGGTGGGATATGTATATCCAGGCCGAGTAACTTGTGTCCAGATCACATTAGTGGATGGCGTTCCACATACAGTACCTTTGTATGAACCCCCAGAGTGAGGTTGTGCATTGGACCTGTTGCAGTGTGCTGACCGATGGGGCATGCTACTATGTTGTATGGAATGTGGCAGGTATTGTTGCACAGGTGTTGGCTGAGCACTGATATCTGGCCATGTACTTGTGTATCCACCACGAGACACACACATGCAACATATGGGAGTAGTAGTATATCACTACACTTGAGAATCATGTATAGTATGTGTGCCATATATTGCTGACATAGTCTGCTGATATCCTGTTTGTGTTCTCTTCCAGGGAGATGGCGCGTAAGCGTAATCCTGCCTACTCTGCAGCGGAAGATGAGGACATACACCAGAGCCTGGTGCAGGATTATTACATACTGTTTTCCCACACCAGCCAGAAACAGCAGGAGAGGGCTGCACTGTGGCAAGACCTTGTCCATAGGGTAAATGACATTGGCATGCATAATAGGACATATGAGCAGGTACGACATCACTGCAGTGATTTAATCAGACCTGTCCGTCAGCGTGTGTCGGATATCCACAGGCAACAGGTTGCCACAGGAGGTGGGGTGGCCACACATCCCCCCTCACCAGACTGGAGGGGCTACTCCTAAGTATTGTGGCTTTAGCCCTGGAACAGCAACAGCAATACACCTGCATCATGATGGAGGCTGGATCCACACAGCAGCACGACATGGAGCGTGCAGGTAAAATGCCATATGTACACTTGACTGTTCTGTACACTGTTAGTTTATGCATGTGTAAGGTGTGTCCGTGGTATGTAGCTGTCAACATAGTATGTAATTGTGCATGTGTGATATTGGCAATATCAGCAGCTGACGTGTGAAAGGCAACTGGTGTACTACTGTACTGTATCATATGCAGTATCAATGGCACAGTTGTGCCCACTGACATTAATCTCCTCATTTCTGCAGGTCCCTCCGGTGTTACAGCAAGGCAGGCCATCCATGCTGCTGAGTGTGTTTAACAATACCTATAATAGTCCTGATAGTGCTAGTAATACTATTGTAACTCAGTAGTGCTCTGTTTGTATACTGCGGGGTGTGAATGTATGCATGTGTGCAGGTGTGCCTGTGTCCACGTGTGCATGTGTGCATGTGTGCCTGTGTCCACGTGTGCATGTGTGCATGTGTCCATGTGTGCATGTGTACACGTGTCCACGTGTGCACGTGGACACGTGTTCACGTGTGCATGTGTGCCTGTGTGCCTGTGTGCATGTGTGCATGTGTGCCTGTGTGCCTGCGTGCATGTGTGCATGTGTGCCTGTGTGCATGTGTGCATGTGTCCACGTGTGTATGTGTGCATAAGTGCATCACTGGTAACATTGTGTGGACACTGTAAACTGTGCTTCCTGTCTTCCTCCCACAGGTTCTGGTGCTGCTCTGGTGTCCTGCAGCAGGGAACCTGAATCTGGTGCCACAGGTACTGGTAATGATGATATCTGTGTAATGGCACAGGAAGGTGTGTCAGGGTCCGCCATTGGTCAGCCAATTGACAGTACACAGCTGTCAACCCCATCATTGCGCACAGTCATCCTGCCAGTACATCCTTTGTCACCATTGTCCCTAGGTGATGGACAGGATACAGTGGGCATTGACCAGGGTAATGTGGTATCTGTGGCATATGCTTCCCCATACAGCAGCCATGGGCAGGGTCCTGCGATGGTACCACACAGACAGTGCCCATGGGTTCTCGTGGGAGCATCCGTGGGCGTACTGCCTCTGGCAGACATGCCCAAAGAGGTCTGTCAACCTCAGCTATGTTTCCGGCTGTCATGCAGGCACAGTCGCGTATGGAAAGGTACACCAGACAGGGTCTGAGGGAGCTGAGAGCATGTCGCACAGCCATGACTGACAGTATGCGTGAAATCGCGGATGCTATCTGTAATTTCATCAATGTCATAGACAGACGTTGTGGGTACATATTACAGCAGTTCCACAACCAAATGTCCATGAGCCAGGGCAATGGTGGGCGGTTGCGGCATTGACATGGCCGTATGCCAGCAACAGCAGCAGCTGGCAGTCAGCGCGGATGACAACAGGCCCGCGCACGCCCCCATAGTGCCAGCAGCAGCCCCAGCAATGCTGGGACTGTGCTGTCATCGGAACGCCCCAGGAGATCACGTGCACATGGCTCTGGGCAGTCCCAACAGGGACCTGTGTCCAGTCAACACACTCCCACTTCTGATGACAGTACCCAGTCTGGCTTAGTACCGGATACGGTCTGTAGCACCCTTGACAGGCACAGGTACCGTGTCTGTGCCCATAGACACTGATCTGTATGATCTGCCAGGTGCAGTCTGTGGCTGTCCACAAACCCCTGTATATGGCAGCCATGAGGTGGAACTGTGTGCGTGCATACACACATGCAAAATGTTAACACCTAGGGCTACCACATACATGCACACACTGCACCAACAATGCCTCACCCTGTACTGCTGTCCCTCACCAACACACATACACACACATGTCAATTGGTGGTATAAGTGGCAGACCCAGGCATACCTAATTCACACCCTATGCATATGATGAAACTGTGCCACCTCCTGCAATCTCCAACATCAGTGCAGGAACAGGTAAACACGTTGCTGATGCACAGGGTGACTACATAGAAGTGTATTAGTAGTATCATGTTGGTAACAGTACAGTGTCATGATATGACTGTGTGTATATCCCAGCATGCCTGATGCAGTAACCGTATGACTGTCCTGAATTGTTATCTGCACCCATAGTACGTACCAAAGTGTAACAGCTGCACATTATTGCATACCTGTGG